>NC_135502.1:109511252-109513752 GCF_052857255.1 Amblyomma americanum | reverse complement strand
TTTGTCAATGTCGGTCCCCACAAAGAAGGGCTGTCGCTATCCCCTCCCTGGTGGCACCGATATGTCCGATGCTGTTTTCCACAGCTTCCATTTTTTTTTGTAGAGCATTCTTAGCTGGAATGGTCAGCGAAAAAAAAAAAAAAGCTTCGGGTGACACTATTAAGCTCCGCCTTAAGGGTGTGACGCGATTGCGTTAAAGGGTCCCTTCAGCTGCCTGGGGTCCTCTTTGCATATCACTTCGCCAACACGCACACTGTTCTTTATTTTATTTCATTTCATTTGTAATTTTTATTCACCACAATTAGGCCCACAATGCCTCCCTTTAACCAAGTCGAATGAACGTTCCTCAGTAATCGAGGAGTGGCGCGCACGGATCATGACCCAAGGAATAACGTTTCGAGTCCTTTCCTTTCTTTCTTCAGGGGCACCAAATAATGATGGTTGACTGACGTCACTGCCCTGTAGACCAATGAGTAATTGTGTAGTGACGTCATCACTGTTCTACTGTGGTATCGTTGTGGAGTGTTTGAATTTCCCGCTCGATGTCATGTTGCGACGTCATGACCGCCTTAACCAATCCTGATTTTCTTGACACGCCAACGCCACATACGCAACTATTATGAAAAAAAAGCATTTTTTCAACGGGAAAGCGTTTATGAAAGCAATTTTTTCATATATTGTAAGGTTTCATTATAAAGCAGTCAATATATCTGCAGATCTCCCGTCGGTATGCTTGCATTTTTTTTCTATTATAGTTTTTGCTGTAGTCAACAACGTTCCCCATTGCTTTTCGTAGGAATTCTTAACTGCTAGATGCGAACTATGGAAACATTTTAAAAGAAAGATTTTGCTGCGCATCGGAAGAATGGACCATTACCTTCCAATATTCAATTTTTTTGTCCAACGATGCTGGACATGCGGGACCCCTGAAGCTATCGCGTTTAAACGCTCTGTGTTGCATCCACTTTGTTCTGCTCTCTACGTGTTTTGTTTTGTTTTTGTGCTAACCCTTCCAGCCATTCTTCGGGATTGACTGCATATTAGGGGCGATTCTCCGAAGCTCACTGTGCTGAGGCTGCTCCTTCACGATGGCCGTCCTGCCGTGATAGCTAGTCATACTCGCTTCAAGGGATCACTTTCTAGACCCTGACAGACGGTAAAGGCAGAACATAAAAATGAAGAATTAGGGAACGTGGGCAGAGCCGCTTTTGAAGCAAGGCAAGCCCCGAGCGAAATTAGTTTCGAGAAACGCAAGAGAAATGTTCGCGAATATAGACGGGTAGGAATGGCAAGTACGAGACAAACAACACAAATGGAGATGTAGCAAACGACATTGGACGAAGGATAACCGATGCAGGAAGAGTATAAATGCAATAGAAAGAAAGACATGTGTCGATGTACAAAGAATGAAATCAGAAGGAAGCCTCCGCGCAGGCTGAGTGCTTATGGCGCTCGGTTGCTGACACGAAAGGCGCGGGTTATTCGATTCCAGCCGCGGCGGCCGCATTTGAATGTAGGCGAAATCCTACAGCCCCAGTACTGTGCGATACATGGGAACTTTCAGAAGCTGTAGCGAGTCTAAAAAGGGTTCGATTTGCATGAGGTCTGTGGCAGCGTTTTCTTCTTTAGTGAATAGAGTAAATGTTACGGACAGGTGTTATTTATTAAGCTTAATTTTTTTACAAATCAGAGGTAAATATGCAGAAAAATTGCACTTTTAGATATGTCGGTCTTTCACGCCATCTCGTGAAAATACAGCCAAATATCAGAATTTCGTGCACAACATTTCCTCCCTTTTTCTTTCATGATTGGCAAGCCGCAGTTTTCGCCTATATGTATTTTAGTGTTTGCGTTTTACAGGTTCTGAAAGTTGTGTATGTATTTCCTGTTAGGATTTGAAATTCGCGCCAAATTTAACGTGCGACGAAGCTTCATCTGGCGTCAGAATATTTTGTCGCTACTACACTCTACCACCAGCCTCTTGGTTGTCATTGTTTCTTACTCAGAACTTGGAGGGACCTGAGCTCTTTCTTTCCTTTTTGTCTTTCTTGGGCTGTATTCGGAAAGGATTTCTGCTTTTCTTCTTTGCTCGATCTTGTGGAATGCAAGTGGAATGCAAGGCCACACCCAAAAGTGCCTCCCCCCTTTTCCCTCGGGCAGCCACACAATAAGGCATTGTTAGTGCCAAAACACAGGAAGGAGGCTCTCTATTGAGGACAGTGTGAGAGAACAGCATTGTCGCTTCCCCAGCGCAGGGCCGCAGTGACCCAGCTGGCCATACAAGTCAGGAATGCAGCTGCAAACATTCCACATAGGCGGCCCTCGAGCCAATAGCGCGGCGCTTACATGAACCCAGCACGGCCTGGTTGTTGAGTTGCCGAAAACCGGTACTGGGTTCATGTAAACGCGCGCCGAGTCGGAACTCTACCGGTCGAATCCATTCAACTCCGCCGCAAGGGGCAGGTTGACTCAACTCTACTAGTGTTTCTGTATATATGCC